>NW_024097701.1:0-19050 GCF_016545835.1 Crotalus tigris
CCTCTGGTATTTCTGTTAATCTTTTTTCCTCTCCTATGGATGCTTTTCTATTCTTGATTCTGGTAGCCTCCCTTGGGGTTTTAAGTCCATAGGGTCCCCCTTCGGGAATTTGATTTCTGTCGTCCTCCAATTTACCCAGGGGTTCCATTTTTTCAACCATTCCATCCCTAGAATCATTGGGCCTTCCATACCTGGGGTCACCACACACGTTAAGTCCTCTTCATGGTTGCCCAGGGAGAGGTGTATTGGCAGAGTGGCTAGGGTAGCTGGCACCCCCCCTGACTATGGATCCATCTAGCTGGCCAAATGAGATTGGTTTGTTCCAGTCTCCTGATGGATGCCCAGATTCCCCACTAGTGTGGGCTAATGAGGCAGCGGGTGCAGCCAGAGTCTATTCAGGCTTTCACCGTCACAGCTTCGGGCATGGGGGGGATTAATATAGTCACTGTTTTGAAGATGGGTGTGATGCATCCACTTACCAGGGGTTCGCCCTCCGAGCTGTCATCTGAGGCATCCACCGTCCCTGTGGTGTAGGCTGGAGTTCTTTCCCCTTGGTGAGCAGAGGTGGGGGTTTCTGCAATTTCCATCATTTTCATTGCTGTTTCTTTTGGCTTAGCTGAATACCCTCTGGGTTTGTTGATTGGGGATCTGTCTGGGTTGTGCTGGGGGGCCTTTGAGCTGCATTCTACAGCTCGATGCCCTTCTCTTCCGCACTTGAAACACCCCATCTGCTTCTTGGCTGTATCCGATGATTTCACCGGTTGGTGTGTCAGCTCAGGCGGGGGGCGGCTCCATTGTTTTCCTCGGCGATGCCTCTTCAATATTTCGATCTCTGCTTCCTCTGCCAAGACGTACCATTCCTCAAGTCGATGTGGGTCTCCTCGGGGCAGGCAAGCATCATATAGATCATAGTTTAGTCCGTCTTTGAAACGGCCAAGGAGGATGTCTTCTGGCCAATTCAGTTTGCTGGCAATGGCTCGGAATTCTTGTGTATACTCATCCACTGGGCGTTTGCCCTGCCTCATCGTTGTTATTCTTTCACGGGCTTTGCGATCAGCCAGGGGGTCTTCAAATCGTCTTCTCAACGAGGACATGAAACGGTTGAAGTTACTGAGTTCTGGGTCATTGGAGTCATGCAGGTTCACCACCCAATCTGCAGCTGGTCCATCCAGGGCAGATTGCACGATCCGGATGCGGGCTTTGTCGCTGGGGATGTCCTGCCCATATTCCTCCATGTAGCTGAGGACTTGGGTTAGGAAAAACCCCAAGCGTGTTGGCTCCCCTTTGAATTTCACCTCCAACGGTGGACGTCTTGGAATGGATCGGTGCCTCCATTGTGGGTGGTAGTGTCTTCCGTCCAGATTTCCATCTGTGGTCCGGTAGGGGGTGGGAGCTCCTGGATCAGTAAATGTCCCTGGGGTTGCAGGTTCCACGTCCCCCTCGGTGTCTCTCCCTTTGTGGCTCCAGGAACTGGGGCGGGCGTAGGGCTCAGGAATCTCCTCTCCTAGGGAGCTGAGAGTTCTCTTCATCAGGTCAATAGCTCTCTCTAGGATCCAGTCTGAGTACGGCATACAGCTTCCTCCCTCTTCACTTGCGTGCAGGGATTTCTCCATCTCCTGCTTCCATTCTGGTTGCTTGTTCCCTCGTCTCAGGGTCACTTTTCTTGATTCCTTTCCCCACTCGCTTTTCTTTCCAACGCCCATCGACCAGCGAGGCTTGTGGTCCTGTGTCTCCACCACTTCTTCTTCTGAGAAATCTGGCCTCTCGGATCCCAACATCTGGCAAGGTTCCAACTGGGTCAGCGGCTCTCTTTCCAGGGAGTTTTCTCCCTCTCTTGCTTCGTTGTCTGACATGGTAAATTTTTGCAAAATCCCCCGGCAAGGGTCTACCTTCCAGGTGGATTAATTTTGCAAGTCCTGTCTAATGTAAGGACCCACCCCACTTTGCATCTTAAGAAGACAGAACTCTTGGAATAATTCTTCCAACAGGAATCCTTTATTAAGAGAAAATGGTTGCAGGCATGCTAGACAGGACTTGGGGTCCAAGCTCTCCCATTCAAGGTTTAAGGGGTTCCCCAGTAGTCCCACCCAATCAACCCCCCTTCCAGTGATAGTTTCAAGTATCACAATTCCACCTCCTTTCTTCTTTCTTCCGTCTGGATGGAGACTTCAGATACTACATGAAAGGCAATTACCCTTCTTTGATATGTTAACTCTTAGAGGTTACAATAAACACACATTCAGCTCTTTGAAGTGTAAAGAAGGAAGTGAGGGCCATAAAGCCCCTTTGCTCTCCCCCTTCTCTCCCTCTTATGGCAGAATCCAGAGAAGGCAGAATTGGGAGTTTCTATATTTGATAATTTAAAGATGAAATATAATTGGATTCTGACAGTCATTAAACAAACTGCCGTACTACCTGCACCCTTCTTTTTATTCCTTCCAAGCTTTGGGAGGGTGGACAGGAATTAAATACAGGCAGTCCTCGACTTACAACCATTTGTTCTGTGACTTTTCCAAGTTAAAGCATCCTTGAAGAAAGCGAATATAAAAAAAGGCATTGCAGGATTCCCTTAACAGTTGCAGTGATTCACTTAAACAACATAGCCCCAAAGGTCACAAAATCCAGCACAATTCATTTAACAACTGCCTTGTTTAGCAATGGAAATACCAATCCCAGTTGTGGCCGTAAGTTGAGAACCACCTGCAAAAGGAGAGCAATCCCCTCTCCCTTCTAGCACGGATGATGTTACCTAGCTGGGTAATGAAATGTCTTTAAAAAAAATGAAATTCAGAGAGCACCAAAGACAGTTCTCCTCCTCCTCCTCCTCCTCCTCCTCCTCCTCCTCCTCCCCACAAACCCCACTCCCTTCTAGCACGGATGATGTGACCTAGTTGGGTAACAAAAGGTCTGCAAGAAAGCCACCCGGCTCGGAGAGCACCAAGGGCCCCACACAGCTGGAGGGCTCAGCCCCTGCAGAAACCCCACTTCCACTCACTTCTCTGTCTGTTTCTTCTTGAAATGAAAAACCTAGAAGACTTTTCAGTTGTTCCTTGACCAGGTCTTTCTGTCTCGAGTTCCGTAGTTTCACCCCGTAGTATTTGTAAAGCGAAATCTGAAGGTTGGGAAAAGAGTCAGGGAATCGTAGGGAGGTCCACCAATGGGTCAGGAAAAGGAAAAGGGGGACAAACTACGATCAGAAATGGGCACCGTGTGGTCAGCTACTAATGAAGGAGAGAAGCAACCTAGAGCGAAGGAGAATTTTCCTGACAGTGAGAACAATCAATCTGGCCTCCAGAAGTTGCAGGTGCTCCATCACTGGAGGTTTTTAAGGAGAGACTGGGCAGCCATGGGTCCAGGATGGGGGTTGGATAGATGACCTCCAAGGTCCCTTCCAATTCTGTTATGCTACTATTCATTTGTCTGTCTAATCTCGAAGAAGTGGTGGAACGGAATCATGAAAGGAACGATGCCAAAGGAGGGACAAAATGAAACGTGAACGACAAAAATGAAAATAATTCTTTAAATCATTGGAAGGAATTGAGTTGGCATTGTGTTGGTGTTGTGTCTAGGACAATTGTGCCCCCCCAAGGGGAAAAGCTCAGCATATTTACCTTCTCTTGAGGCAAGAGATGGGAACGACTTTCTCGGAGCGCAGACTTCTGGTGGAGGGAGGGAAGTCCATCGGTTTTCCTCCTGGGCAGTTGGGGGCCTGCAGAGATCTGTTGAGGCAGCAAGAAGGAAGGCAGGGAGGCAAAGCGAAGGAGCAGAGGAAGGAACGGGTTCCCTTGTGTGTTTCCAAGGAAAGCATCCCTTTCCCTTCTGCCTCAGTTTACTTGACTTTTCTAGCCGGGACAGACCCAAGGCACGTAAGAAGGACCCTCCCGCGTTGTGTCAGCTGAAGCTGAGACAGCTTTGGAGAGGAGCTGTTGGAAAATCTCTGCCACAAATTGTGAGAACGCTTGTCCGGATGAAGACCCTAGATTTGCTTCCTCTGACTGGAAGGACAGGCAAACAACCTGTCTCCAGAGGTTGCTGTCCCTTGATTTACAGCCATTTATTTATAAGGAATAATGTACAACCGAAAGAAATGACTTCTGACCGTTTTTCGCACTTATGACCATTGTGTGGTCATGCCATCAACATTCGGATGCTTGGCAACTGGCATGTACTTGTGACGGTTGCAACGTCCCAGGTCACGTGATCCCCTTTTGCGACTTCCTGACCAGCAAAGTCAAGGGAGGAGCCCGATTCCCTTAACAACCCTGTGACTAACTGAACATTGGCATGGGTTCAAAGGTCGTCAAATGGGAACAAAGCCCACTTACAAAATGTCTTGCTCAGCCCCCTAAAATCTGGGCGGAGTTGAGGTTGTAAGTCAAGGACCCCCTGTACAACTCCAGTCTCCCTCCCCCTGGCTGGCTGGCTGGCTGCGCAGGCAGGAACTGAGGTTAGTTCAGCAGACGGAAAAGACTATTTGCAGCTCAGGGTTGTGAACTGGGGAGCCCTTATGCTCTCTGAGCTTTGCACATGTTTCAGGGCCAAGCAAGGTAACATCATCAGTGCTAGAAGGGTGGGGAGGGGTTATGGGGAGGAGGAGGAGGAGGAGGAAGATGGTGGACAATGAGAACTATGGGCTTTTTTCTTGCAGAGTTTTCACGATCCAACTAGGAACACCATCAGGGCTCCAAGGGAGAGGGTTTAGAGAGTGGAGGAGAAGAAGGGGAGGAAGAAGGAGGGAGGAGAGAGGAAAGAGGTGGGAGGAAGATGGTGGAGAACGAGGAGGACTATGGGGTCCTTGGTGCTCTCTTGGTTGTTTTCTTGCAGACGTTTCATGACCCAACTAGGCAACATCTTCAGTAGTAGAAGGGAGTGGCATTTGCTGTCTGTTTATACCCAGTAGCCTGCCCTGAATAAGCAGGGAGCGAGCCTCACACCCACTAGCACTGATAAGGTTACCCAGTTGGGTCGTGAAACGTCTGCAAGAAAACAGCCCAGCTCAGAGAGCACCAAAGGCCCCATAGTTCAGCACATTCTCCACAACCCCATTTGTCCACTTTGGGATAGATTATCTCCACGGAGACAGCCCTTGCTTCTGCACCCTCTCCGGGATGGACCCCTGGAATCCCCCTGACACAAACCAATCTGCTTACATGCAGGGAGGGACGAAGATGCTCCAGGATGGTATCTAGTATTTCCTTTTCATCCATCTGCTCCAACATCTCTGTCACAGATCTGCCATTCAGTGGCTCCTTGCTCTCCCAGAAGGTTTGGAAACATTGGTCGGAGAGTTCTGAGAAGGAGAGAGAGACTGGGATTGACGATGGGCAATTCCACGGGACAAACCTTCCCAAAAGGAGGAGAAAAAAGGGTGCGTAGGGGAAGACCAGGCTGAGCCCGAGGGAGGGAGGGGGGGAGGGGTCCAAGGCATCATTAGTCACAAATCCCTTCGCGTCCGCAGGAGATCTAAATCCAGCCCAAGTTGAATGTGTGTCTTTCTGACCTTTGTGGAATGGGACAACTCGCCACAGGAAAATGTAACAATTCAATTTCATTCTTTAAAATAAATAAAAAATCATTTTAATTTTTATCATCCACATTTCATTCCTTTGCCATCCTTTCTTTCATGATTCTCTTCCACCATTTCTGTGATATTAATGTAACCCGCAGCGAGTTGTCCCTCGGCTAGTTGGCCACCGAAGTTGGCCGTGGCGAGTTGTCACATGGACCCTTCCCCTTAATGGCCAGCTGGTCAGATTCTTGTAGGGAGCTTCAGCTTGCCATAAATCTTCCTGCTCATTTTGAAGTGACTGAACCTTTACAGAATAACAGAGTTGGAAGGGACCTTGTAGGTCATCTAGTCCAACCCCCTGCTCAGGCAGGAGACCCCCTGCCATTTCTGACAAGTGGCTGTCCAGTCTCTCCTTGAAAGCCTCCAGGGATGGAGCACCCACCGCTTCAGAAAGGAAGTCGTTCCCCTGATTAATTGTTCTCCCTGTTAGGAAATTCCTCCATAGTTCTAGGCCGACTCTCTCCTTCATCCGTTTCCATCCAATGTTCCTTGTCTGGCCTTCGGGGGCTTTGACCCCCCTCCTCTCTGTGGCATCCCCCCAAATATTGGAACACTGCTATCCTCTCAGCCCTGGCCCTTCCTTTGGCTTGACTGGCCCAAAATCACCCAGCCCGTTGTCATGCGTATAAGGCAGAACTAGAACTCACCACCTCCCTGTTTCTGGACGGGTGTCTTAACCACAACCTCTAAGTGCCTTTTGCCTGAAATCTATTGACTGAATTTATTTATAGGTCATGTTCCCAGACACCCATCTCGGGGAGGCACTCTGGACACTGTGCCGTGTAATCAGCGTATAAAGCAGCGTATAAAATTTGCCATAAAATATTAAGATTAATTTAGGATGACATTTTTTAAAGAAAAAATGGTAAGATTACAACATTGTGACCTTCCAAAGCAATAAAAATCCCAGGGTCTTTGAACAGGACAGAGCTGGAAGGGATCCTGAAGGCAGGAGACCCTATCCTGGGGGGACGCTGTATATTGGTATATCAATACTGGCGATCATTCAAGGTGGGTGAATGAAAAAGGCGGAGGGGGGGCTCTCGTGGTACCAGCCAGCCCCGGGATTGTGTGGCCCTTTGTGCCTGCCGCCCAAAGCCGCACAGCCAGGTTTCGACCGCTTTGTGAAAGGCGAAGAGAACGGGGTCTCCCCTCCCCTCAGAGGGCAAAGGGTTTCCTGACAGAGGAGCAGCAGGGGTAGAGAAGGCCCCCTGCCCAGACCCCACCGGCCGACCTTCTTGGACTGAGGGGCTCTGTGGCCTAAGTTCTCTGCCTGAGGAAGAGCGGCTGCAGGGGCTGGGTTGACCCCCCTCTTCTTTGTGGCAGCCCCTCAACTCCTGGATCGTGCTCCCCCAAGTCCTCCTTTTCTTAGGACTGGGTCTGGCCCAAGGAAAGGAGGACTTAGGGTCACATGATGCAGTATTTGAGGGGCTGCCACAAAGAAAAGGGGGTCCCCTTATTTTCCAAAGCACGAAGGGCAGGAGAAGAAGCCCTGGAGGGAAACGAACTTGGACTAAGGCGAACAGTGAGAACAACCTATCCGTGGAGCAGCTTCCTTCATCCCTGGAGGTTTTTAAGAGGAGACTGGACAGCCCCCTGTCTGAAATGGCATAGACTCTCCCGCCTGAGCAGGGGGTTGGACTAGAAGACCTCTGAGGTCCCTTCCAACTCGATGGTTTTGTAATAAACAGAGAAAGAACTGTACCCAAGGGGTAGGTAAACACCCTGAAAGAGCTCTGAGGCGGGATCAAGTCCTGGGACCTATTAAATCAATGTTCTGGATCCCAAATGGTCCCTTCCGGCTCTATTCTGATTGATGGATGGATGGACGGATGGAAAGAGTGGGATGGGCTGATGTGATAGGACAAAGCTGCTTCCATAGATAGCCCAGCCCTGCTCTGTGTGTACCTGGATATAAAGGCAGGAGGGCCTTGGAAGGCCTTCTCCCCTGGGATAGGCTGCTCCTCTGAGAGCTTTCCCTCTCCGGCACCCTTGGCAAGGCCACGGGCTCTCTCTTGCCTTGCTGGTCGTCCGCCTGAGCAGTCCCTGGAGTGGTCCTCAGGGTTGTCCTTTGGCCCAGGTCGGGGAGCACCAGCGCTGGAAGCTGAACCCTCTTCCTGGCCTGCGTTGGAGCTGCGGAAGACTTCACAAGCAGAGGCAGGAGCTGCGTGGTTCTCCGAGTGGCTGCGTCTTGGGAAGTGGATGGGTGGGAGCCAGAGAAATGGGCTACCTGGTGGTCCCACTGCTGCTGGTCACGATTGACCTGAAGGTTGGACTCCTTGCTGTCCTTCTTCTTTAGCAACGGCAACTTGGTCAGCCTGCGACTCATCCTGCCGTGAAGAGTGAGGGCTAGAACTGGAAGCAGACCCTACCAATAAAGGAGAAGGTCTGTAACTCTGGGTTGAAATGAGGGGTCCTTGGTGCTCCCATCTCTCCTCGGGGGTCCAATCATACGTGGACATATAAAGAATTATTATTCTATTCTATTCTGTTCTGTTCTGTTCTGTTCCACTTCACTCCACTCCACTCCACCCCACTCTACCCCACCCCCTATTATCTTTAATAGGAGGAAAGATAATCTGCAGAATCAAGGTTTAGTCTTACCTGATCTTCTAATCTTCCAAACTTTGCAAAGTTCTTCTCTTCACTTGATGGATTTCCGCACTCTCCTCTCCTCTCCTCTCCTCTCCTCTCCTCTCCTCTCCTGCCACCTCTGATCTTGTCCACTCTACACCACTCTCCTCTCCTTAGCTCTCCTCCGATCTTCTCCAACCTCCTCCACTTCACTCTCCTCTCCAACACAACAGAACACAATACAACTCAACTCCCTCCTCTCCTCGCCTCGCCTCAACTCGCCTCAGATTTCCTGTCCTCAAGGTTGCCTTTATATATCTGCCCTCAGGGGTGACATCACAGCATTACTGATGACCTCACAATGGGCAGCTCTATCCTGACCCCAGGGGCCTGTAAGGACCCAGCTGACTTTCCATCTTGAGAAGACAGAACGCCTGGAAAGTCTCTTCCAACAGGGATCTTTATTCAGAGAAACCGATTGCAGGCATCCTAGACAGGATCTGGGGGATCCTCTCCCACCCTTCCGTGTTTTAAAGTGTTCCCAAGCAACCCCATCCCACAGTTCTTCCGGGCGAGTCAATTCGGCAGATTTCTAGGTGTTAAGACCCGGGAAATATAGCATCCCTCCGCTCCATCAGCACGATCACTTATTTTCTCTTTTCCCAGATCCCAGGCATTGCAATCCCCCCCCCCCCCACGTTTCCCTCACTGCCAGCAAAGGGGAGAATTTCGATGGAGGTCTGGAAATGGAGTTGGGGTAACTGGATTTATTTTTTATTAGGTGAGAGGTTTTTCTGCTTCTCCAGCAGTTTCTTCGGTCTGAACCATTTGCATAGAGGGATTCTGGACAGGCAGAGAGCGGTTGGAATGTACCAACTCCTGAACTTCTTAGGGGTCGTTATGGGTTCATGGGTTCTTCCTGGGGGCCGATGAGAGAGCAGCCCAGAAAATGGGGGACAGGTTGTGTCTGAGGCCTCCGTCTCTGTTGAGGGAAGGAGCCTCTGCTTTGGCACCAACGGATTCTCTCACTCCTCTCTCAAACTGTGTTCCCTGCCCAAATGTGGGTGTTGTGTCCCCTCTGAGCCCCAATCACAGCCAAGGCAGGAGTTTCTTCCCTTGGGGCTTCTTTCCCACCTGATCCAGTGATGGCCAGGAAAGATCAGATGCTCCTCCTGAGCCCCAGGAAGGGACCCCAGAGAGAGAAAGGGGGAAGAAAGGACCTCACAGCACCTCCAGGGCAATTACGAAGGGGGAGAGCAAAAGAGACGCTGCTTCTCTCATTCTGCAGCTTGGGGGCAAATCAGCCAGCCGTGTGTGGCAGCAGCCAGCAATGCTAATGCAACCCTTGGTTGTGTAAACAGAGGGATGGAATCCAAATCACGTTAAGTTTTAGTATCCCTTTATAAATCCTTAGTAAGAGCATGATAGCAGCATTCTGGTATTTGAGGGACTACCACAAACAAGAGGGGGTCAAATTATTCTCCAAAGCACCAGAAGGCAAGACAACAGTTGGAAACTAATGAAGCAACTTGGAATTAAGGCGAAACTTCCTAACAGTGAGGATAATTAACCAGTGGAACAGCTGCCTTCGGAAGTTTTAGGTGCTTCATTACTAGAGTTTTTAAGGAAAGACTGGGCAGCCATCTGTCTGAAACGGTATACCATCTCAGACAAGTGACCGTCTAGCCTCTTCTTAAAAATCTCCAGTAATGCAGTGCCCATGATTTCTGGAGGCCAGCTGTTCCACTGGTTGATTGTCTTCACTGTTAGAGGTTTCTCCTTAATTCCAGGTTGCTTCTCTCTTTGGTCAGTTTCCAACCATTGTTTCTCGTCCTGCCCTCTGGTGCTTTGGAGACTAGTTCGATGCCGTCTTCCTTGTGGCAGCTCCTCAAATACTGGAATACTGCAATCATGTCTCACCTGTTTCTTCTTTTCTTTAGACTAGCCAAACCCAAGTCCTGCAGCTGTTTTTCGTACGTTTTAGTCTCCGGTCCTTTGATCATCTTAGTTGCTCTTCTCTAATTTGTTTCCAAGCTCTCAACATCTTTTTTGTGATACGGTGACAAAAATTGGTTGCAGTGTTCCAGGTGTGGTCTACTAAGGTTTTATAAAGCAGTCCTAATCCTTTTAGGCAAGTCTCATCCCAAATTTTATATTTTTAGAAAAAATGGGAAATAAAATTTCACTCCAGGCACAAGGAATTTTAAAATTAGCTCCAATTCAGGTTTAATAGATGCAGCTCTGATATAAAAGAGGCCCTACTCTTAACATTGGCAGGATTCAAGGGTGCTGATTGCTTCCTTGGTGTCAGAAGACATGGAGCACCACTGATATGTGTCATCAACCTAGAGTGGCACCAAACCTCATAGGTCTGGGAGACCTTACACAGCAGCCTCTTGAGACCAGAGGCCATGTTGAAGGACAGAAGAAGTCAATCCCCTTGTTACTGAACTGTCTTCACCCAGCATCCCTTTCTGGAAATGCCCTGATAGGAAGGACCACAACCACTACCAAACGTGCCCCCAAAGATGTATCTGTGATATTTCACTAATATGCTTTTCTCCAGCTAACCATCCTCACAGGGAGCCGTGCAAGAAGTTCAGAAGTCCCAAAGGACAAGTTACCTCCCTTTGTGATTTTCAGAATATCAGTCTTTGAGGTCCCCATTGGAAAAGTTGCTTCTCCCTGTAATAACCACCATTCCGTCCTTTGAGAGCTCTCCTGCTACTTCTCCCGAGTGATAAATCAGAGTGATAAATGTGCATCAGAAAGAGATAAATGCTCTGTGTGGCCCAGGTTTTGGGACAGGCGGGGTCTGTCTGTGCTCTTCAATGTTCCTTTCTCTCCTTTTCGGGTGAAGCTCCATTCGTCTCTCTCTGGCATTTCCCTCTCGAGAAACTGCTTCAAAATCGTCTAAATCTTGTTTGGAAGCTGGAAGGCGATGGATTCAGCCCTAGGAATGATGGAGCTCTGGCTTCTGGTCCTGATGCGGCCCGCTGGGTTTGGAGCCCCAGGATGGAAAACATTCATGGAGCTAGCACAGGCCAGGAGACCATCTCATTGGCATAATTGTGACTGAACAAGTAACGTGGGATAAAACGTTGCCTTTCAACACGGCTCCTTCTAATTGTTTTGATTAGGAAGTCATTCAGGGTAATGGAGTGGCATTCCCTTCTTTTGAAATTCTGGCGCTCTCCTTCTTTTCTTCTTATTTCACTTACTCTTATATTGCAGGACCTGTCTAATGTCACGAATGACTTGTATTTCCATGGCTTCTCTTTTTTGTCGATTTTGTGGAAGAGACTCAAATCCAAAGATGGGGCTGAAAAAACTGTGAACACTCCAGATTATTTTCCTCTCCCAGTTCAGTCCTGAGTTCATCACTTGAATAGGGAATTATATTTAAAGTGCTGATTGAAACAGTTCTAGTTGCCTCAGCCCAGCCTATTTACGTATTTGTATAACTGCTCATCGGTTTGCGATCAATAGGGTCTACTTAAGGCTCAGTAGACTCGTGGATACAAAGTGGATTAAATTTTTACAAAAGCATTTGTTGTTGCAATTGATAATAATAACACGAGCATTTTTTACACTAGGATTCCTTTAGGTCATTCAAAAACCCTACAATTAATTTTTGCCATTCAAATGGTCAACAAGAATTCCCAGCTCCTGCACAATCTCACATTTGGCTACAACATCCCTGATAACTATCTGAACACTTTATGGACTTCAGGTGTCTTGCTGAGTCTGCTCTCCACTGGAGAAGCCAATGTCTCCAACTATGGCTGCAGAAGGAAGGACAACCTCGTGACCCTTCTTGATGGAGCCTATAAAGTCCCACAGGTTTGTGTGTGTTATTCTCCATTTGGAAAAGTGAGTGAGGAGAGCACAGCTGAGCAATAGATCCAACCATATCTTCTCTATGGAATTCAAGAGCTGCTTTTCACTATATTAGCAAACAAGTCACCTTTTAAAAAGGTGACTTTTAAAAATCCTATTATGTTCATGTTCAAATTCATTATATACATATACATATACATACACATATACATATATTATATATGCAATGATAGAAAATCCTCGAACTCTGGGAAGGATATAAACCAGCTGTTTATTGTTAAAAAACTAAAACAATAAAAAACAACTATTTACAATACTAAAAACAACCTAAGCTTTTGCTGGTCCACTGCCAGCCTCATCAGAGTAAGTGTCGGGGGTGGGGAGTTTTCTTATAAACCTTGCGAACTCAGTTTCTTGCCCATTGACCATGGGATAGAGCTGTCCGTCCTAATTGACCGTAATTGCCTCAGTTGTCCTGCCTCCCCTCGTTTGCATTCCAATTTCACAGCCTCCTTTCTTCCCATTGTTTCTTTCTCCACCCTTCCCATCCTTGTCAATCCTATCTTTCCTAATGTTGTTGCTGTTGGTGTATTTTCCGACCGCCCCCCTGAGCAATCATTCTGGGTCGCACATCTGTGTCCGGCATTATAGGTACCTTCAATTGCAGCTTCCCCCCTGTTTTTCCCATTTATCCAACTGCTGTTCTTTCTTCTGCTGCTTATCCCTATCAGCCCCGTTCCCTCCGGTTTCCCTTTGTGCTTAGGCGCTTGTGCGCACAGTAGCCTCCTGTCCCACTGTCTCGTCCACATTTGATCAGCTGGGGTGACTGCCGGATCGCTCCCAGATTCACTCCGTCATCTGCGCCCAGCAGGTGGCTCTCTGTGTGCGGGCGTGCACATGTGTTGCGGCATTCTCCCCCCCGTCTCATCTGTATCCGATCAGCTGGTGTTCCTACAGGAATATTTGCGGGACCATTCCTCCACTGGTCGCCCCGGATGGGAGGTCATTCGTCTTGTTTCTCCTCCCCACGGATCACATTACTCTCCTCCGATTGTCGTTCTCCCTCCTGCTTGCCCTCAGCAATTTGTCATGCAGCCGGTCTCCTTTCCATACAATAAATGCCTTCTTTAGTTCCTCTCCTTGTGAGTGCGGTTCACATTCTGGCTTGCTTTTCATGTGTCTTTAGTGCCTGATATACTGGGGGCAGCTCTGTGTGTCGGTTGATCGAGCAAGCATCCAAGCCTCCCTGAGCAGACGTCCTCCTTTAGCGGCATCCTGGGTGATGGCTTCCACTCCCATAAAATCAAATGAGTGGCCATTGCTGATCATGTGTCTCCATATCTGCAAGTACTGCTCCTGCCTTCGTGGACCCTGGTTTTGATCCATTTGGCCGTTTCCCCCATGTAATTACACTGGCAGTCCTTGCAGTACACTCTAAATGCCACAAAACCAGGAAACCAAGTGAAGAGATGGTTGGGGAAGAGCTTGGCCAACTCCATCATCCTTTCTTCTTCTGCTTTCCAAATTATCATCTGCTCCATCTATCTGGGACTTTCTTCTCCCTTCCCTGACTCTGACCCCCACTTCCAGCCTGGAGAGATCATCCTGCAATGCAACGAAGGAGCTGTTGTCATGTTCTACATCCACCCTCAGCTACATGGGCTTCCTGGCTGCCATCTGCTTCACGGTGGCTTTCCTGGCCAGGAATCTGCCTGGGGCCTTCAACAAAGCCAAGCTGATCACCTTCAGCATGCTGGTCTTCTGCAGTGTCTGGGTGACTTTTGTGCCCACCTACCTGAGCACCAAAGGGAAATACATGGTAGCTGTGCAGGTCTTCTCCATGTTGGCCTCCAGTGCTGGTCTGCTGGTCTGCATCTTCATCCCCAAGTGCTATATTATCCTTTTGAGGCCAGACCTGAACACAAAGGAGCAGCTTACGACCAGAAGAAATGTAGAAATGTGATGCAGAGGAATTTCATCTCTCGGCACATTCTAATAGGTGAAATCTAGAAAATGGTTCAAGCTGTTCTCCATATATGAGTTGGTGAATGTTTTTTCTTGAAATAATTAAAGAGTGGCTGGAAGATTGTGAGGAAACAAATTTTTTTGGAATGGAAGTATGGTAGCAGGATAGAAAGGTGGAAAGAATATATAGAGCAACCTTAACACACTTGTTTCTCAGTACATTTTATTCAAATTGCTCTGGAACTCAACTGAGATGTTTCTTTTTATTTACACAATAATTGTTTCTTGGGGATAGGAAAGTAGATGGCTGAGGATGTGACTTGAGCCATGTTAATTATGAATATTTATGCTTACATCATCTATTAAATATGCATACAGGTAATTGTTATTTTGTCCTCCTTTCCTGAAATGTATAAATATTTGTCTGTGGGATTTCCTCCCACTATTTTCTACAGGGAAATTCCTCTAATAGACACTAAATAAATAATAATGGCACTGAGCCTGGATTATTGGCTGTTTATGTCCTGCGTTTCATTCCACAGAAACTGGTGTCAGCAGTGGGATTCACAGTCTTCGATCTGTGACCAGGGACCCTAGCTGGGGCTCCCCTGTAGGATGAGTGCTATGAGATTGATCTCAAGTGCCACATAAAGGCACTGTTAGGAGTGTGTGTAAGGCCTCAGTCTGTGTCTAAGAGCTTGTTGTGGCTGGGGGAGTTTGTCGAGTGTATGTGGTCCTTTCCACTTCCGCTGCCCTGGCCCTGCTGCAAGCTCAGCTAAGTGAAGCAAGGAGGAATTTTGCTTTGGAGTGGGGAGGGGGACCTTTTTGTGTGGAAGAATGGAGGCTGAGCTGGACGTTCTGTGCAAACTCCCTTTTTCCTATTGTCTGAATGGAGGAATTGCCTGAGCTGATCCTGGGCAGGGAGGGAAGTGGATAATGGCGCTCAGACAGACTCTGATTGGGGAAGGACTCTTTCCCAAAGCAAAGATTGGGAGTGGGCTGGGAGTGGGTCCAGTGCCCTCACTGGTACCTTCACAGGCTGCGAAAGAAAAGGAGCACATGAAATTGGAAGGGATCGTAAGAAACTCTTTCTCCAGGATGGGAATAGAAATTCCTGTATCTCTACAAGGCTGTGATAAGATCCCATGCAAACATTAGCCGGGAAATGTTTTTGTTGTAGATTTTTTGTTCTTTTACAAATAACTCAAGGCGACAAAAATATCCACCGCATCTTCCTTCTCCTATTTTCCCCACAACAACAACCCTGTGGGGTTGTTTGGGCTGAAGCAGAGAGGGAGAGAGTGACTGCTCTCCTACTTCCTAGCCTGGTGCTTTAGCCATTGTCAGTGTTAAAGCACCAGTGGGATTTCCTTGTGTGTTTGTTTCTCTGTATAAATTTCTGCCTGCATGAAACAAAATGCCAGTTTTAAAGACCTGTTGAAGTATACAGAAGTTTGGAGATCTTACATTTCTGCCTTTAAATAGCTTAAATTTCTTTTTGTAGTAAGTGCGAATTGTGGACATGCCATCCTCCACCATTTATTCTGGTCCTTGTGAATGTTCTGATAAGTCAAGAAAATAGAGAGATTTCTCTTTCTTTTCTGCCATTTATTTTTCATTTTTTGAGGTTTTTTTTATTTTCCTTTTTCTCTTTGCTTTATCCTTTTCCAGTCTCCAAGCCCTTTCCTCTGGATGTTATAAGATTTCCCATGACTGTTTCTGTCTCTTGTCTGTTTGATGCAGTCAGGGACACAGGGAGGAAGAGGTGGAAGAAGGGGGGACTCAACACAAGGCTTCTGCACACACACACACACACTTTTTAAAGGTTTTTTTTTTACAATCTTTCCATCCACACATCACATCCAGCCCTTTGCCCTTGCACCAAGACAGTCAAATCCCTTTGAAGACTTCCCAAGGAAGAGCTCAGCCTTTTTGGCAGTTACTGTTATGTCCCGAGCCTTGCAAACGGCTCGGGCGTTTGCAGGCAGTCCCGGGCAGGTGCAAAGCTGCCCGGGACCAGACAGGCTGTCGCCAGCGCCGTGCGCATGCGCGGGTGCTGGCGCGGGAAAAGTAACCCATTTACCCGGGAGTTGCCTATATAAGAGGCTGTGAGGCGTTTGGGCTGAGCTGAAGCCATCTCCTGTAAGCTGAACGCTGAATAAAAGAACCTGAGAACTCCAGCTGCTTCTCGTGTCTGTTTTCCCGCCAAGGACGCAACACTGGCGACGAAGGTGGGATGCCTTGCACTACCTGGAAAGGAAAAAGTGTCAGCTTACCCAAGGAGTCCTGAGCGGCGGAAGAGGAACGGTGTTGACTCAGCAGCTGCCCGCCAATCCAGTGCGCATTCGGGGGTAGGCTGGCTGATAGACCCGTCTCCTGAAGATCCGAAGATGGCGAAAATCGGAATGCTTGCGGAATTCGACGTCTCACATCCAGAGCGGTGGGAGTCCTACGTATCCAGAATGGAGAACTACTTCAAGGCAAACCAAGTGAGGGAAGATAGCTTGAAGGCTGCCACCCTGCTTTGCGCTTTCGGCCAAGACGCCTTCGAAATCGCAGAAAACCTTGCAGCACCTGTTCCAGTAGAGTCTGTAAGCTACGCAGACCTGAAGAAGCTGCTGAAGGACCACTTCCACCCCAAGGTGTCCGTTATCTCATGGCGCCACACATTCGAGCAGAGGGATCAACGGTCCGGGGAGTCAGCCAAGGAGTACATCGCCGCGTTACGGAAGGCCGCCAAGCCCTGCGAGTTCAAGGACCTCGAGGAACGACTGAGGGACCGATTCGTGTGCGGGTTGAGGCATCGAGAGCTCCAACAGAGACTTTTCGCTAAGGAAGAATTATCCTTCCAAGACGCGTTAAGGGAAGCCACCGCGGAAGAAGCAGCAGGCGGCGCCGTCAAGAACATGCGGCCGATCAGAAGCAGTGCAGAGGGTGCGTCCGTGCACCAAGAAGACGTCCGACGAAACTCCGAGGAGGATCCGGACGAAGAAGTCGACCGTCTACACCCCGCGAAGGGAGAAAATCAGAAGGAAAGCTCTTCAGCTCCGCTCAAGTGCATCGGCTGTGGAGGTCGACACAGGAGAACCGACTGCAAGTTCCGCTCCGCTACCTGCCGGGCATGCGGCAAACAAGGGCACATTGCAGCTGTGTGTCTGGGCCGACGAAAGGCACAACCTCAAGAAGAACGCCTGAAGGGTACAAGAGTCCCCAGCCAGAATAGGGTAGGTTTTTGCGCTTCGCGTAGAAACATTTGTAGGACAGGCACACACAAGACCATGAAGAAAAAGCTGTCACTCAACGTGAAGCTACAAGGGGTTCCATTATCTATGGAACTAGACACAGGGTCCGCCCTTTCCATCATTTCATTGCATACATTTAGGAAGATTTGTTCCAGTAGTGGGACTAAGGCCGAACTTCAGGCCTTCTTAGGCCTCCTGAATTTCTACAATTCTTTTCTTCCACATAAAGCTAGTGTAGCTGAGCCTCTTCACAGGCTACTAGACAAACAAGCTGTGTGGCTGTGGTCACAAGCACATGAGGCTTGCTTTAAAGAAGTCAGGGCCTTGCTCACTTCTAACAGTGTTCTTGCACATTTCAACGAGTCTCTTCCTGTGTGCATCGCTTGTGATGCATCCCCCTACGGGGTTGGAGCTGTCCTGAGTCACCTCAGGTCTGATGGAACTCAGGTTCCTATTGCATACTACTCCAGAACACTTGTCTTCTGCCGAGCGCAACTACGCTCAGATAGACAGGGAGGCTCTGGCTGTTGTTGCTGGAATTAAAAAATTCCACGATTTTCTATATGGCAGGCATTTCACGGTCTTCACTGACCATAAGCCTCTGCTGGGACTGTTTACCACACGTAAGCAGACTCCCCACATCATTTCCCCTAGAATGCTTAGGTGGTCTATTTTTTTGTCTGCATATGATTTTTCATTACTCCACAAGCCTGGGAAAGAAATGGGCCATGCTGATGGCCTCAGTAGGTTGCCTCTGCCAGTAGTAGAAGCTGACCCCGCGCCAGCTGTCAACATTCTATCAATCCAAGCCTTGCCCGAGCTCCCTCTTAGTGCCAGGGATGTTGCCGCTGAAACGGTACAGATCACACACTTTCACGTGTCCGCTCCTGGGTCCTGTCCGGTTGGCCTGAGCACTGCCCTAGTCCTGAGTTTCAGAGTTTCTGGTCCAAAAGGAACGAATTGTCCCTTTCTCAGGGTTGTTTGCTTTGGGGAAACAGAGTTGTCATTCCACCTCAATGAGGACTAGGGTCTTAGAATCCCTCCACGAGGGTCATCCTGGCATTGTTCGTATGAAGGCTCTTGCACGAAGCCACTTGTGGTGGCCTGCTTTAGATAAAGATATTGAGGCTAAGGTACACGCATGCCACCTGTGCCAACGATCTCGCCCAGAGATGCCCCAAGCTCCTGTGCATAGATGGGAGGAAACACAGTCCCCATGGTCTAGGGTGCACATTGACTACGCTGGGCCCTTTCAGGGCCAGTTCTTCTTGGTCCTTGTTGACAGCCATTCAAAATGGCTTGAGGTTGTGCCTGTCTCATCCACCACCACTGCAAAGACTATTCAGGTACTGAGGGGGATTTTTTGCTGCACACGGGCTGCCAGATGTCATTGTGTCCGACAACGGCCCTCAATTCACCTCCTCCGAATTCCAAGCTTTCTTACAGGCAAACCTGATTCGTCATGCCACGTCTGCGCCTTTTCACCCGTCCACCAACGTTATGGCTGAACGATGGTGCGCATCGCAAAGGACGCCTTGAAGAGACTCACCTACGGGGACTGGCATCACAGGTTGGCTGACTTTCTCCTTTCTTATCGCACCACACCGTCCACTTCTACAGGGAGAAGTCCAGCTGAACTTCGTTGGGGGCGCCAACTTACTACGAGACTTGACCGTTTGCATCCGGACAGACTGCCTTCATCTACCTCACATCCTAGGGCACCTAGACAACTACTTGTGGGTGCCCCGGTTTGGGCTCGCAATTACGGGCCTTGTCATACATGGGTCCCCGCTTCTGTGTCCAGGATCACAGGTCCTCTCTCCTACGAGGTTGCCCTGGACAACGGTCGTGTCCTGCGTC